>NC_080482.1:16197500-16217500 GCF_030265055.1 Doryrhamphus excisus | reverse complement strand
GGCAGGATAATTGTATCTCGCCGACAGTCAAGCGTGGAGGTGGCAGCGTCACACTGGCGAGAATAAACGTTGGACAAGAAACGTCAGGTATATTTCTGCAAACTAACGTTCAAGAGCCGTCAAATTGGCGAGCAATATACGCAATGACTGTGATGTGCATGTCGTGCTTGGATGGAGACCAATGACATTTCGAAGTAATAAGCGACATGTGACAGGTAAACAGGTTAACAGACACAATCAAAAATGAAATGCGGGACCGACGCCGCCTCCACCCCACACTGCGTTCTCATTTCAGAGACACTTTATTAGCTTTGATGAAGTGCGTGATGAAACCTGATGCAAGCTGTTTGCTTCGTCGAGTCAAACAAATGATCACGTGACCCCCCCCCCCCCGTCCTCCTTTTCCACAACACCTATTTGTCTATGTTGTTCCTAATAAATCCAAGCCCAAATATCTGTACGTTAAACGTGATAATTGAAGAACAGCATCAACTCCCTACCGCCAAGCCAGCCTGTTGGGACAATTAGCCCGTCTTACGCTCCCGCTGATGGGATTAAATGATTCCCGCAGTCCAGACTGAGCCGCAGCTTCTCAACACCCCATTTGGGCGCTTTCGAAACTTGGATGAAGGCAAAGCTTTGTGTTGCGTCTGAAAGCCTGGACGTTGACGAAGAAAAGCAGCCAGGGACATGTAGAACAGGGGTGGGCAAACTTTTTGACTCGCGGGGCCGCATTGATATGACAAAATTTACGGGGGGGGGGCTGACTATATATTTTACACGTAACAGTCCACCTGGTATTATTGTATCTGTAAAATTGTCATGCAATCTGCTATTATTATTTATTATTTTATATTTATATTTAAATATTTAAAAAATACTAAAATATTATAATAATTACAATAAAATTAAAATAATAATTATTATATTATTATTATGTAAAATATGCAAATATAACAATAATATTATATATAATTAATACAATAATTAGCATTAATATAATAATTATAATAATTATAATAGTTCTAATAATAATTATAATAATCTAATAATAATAATAATTATTATTATAATAATAATTATTATTATTATGTGCTTGTGTCGGTGGTCTAGGGGTTAGCGCGCAGACCTCACAGCTAGGGGACCAGGGTTCAATCCCACCCTCGGGCATCTCTGTGTGGAGTTTGCATGTTCTCCCCGTGCATGCGTGGGTTTTCTCCGGGTACTCCGGTTTCCTCCCACATTCCAAAAACATGCTAGGTTAATTAGCCACTCCAAATTGTCCATAGGTATGAATGTGAGTGTGAATGGTTGTTTGTCTATATGTGCCCTGTGATTGGCTGGCCACCAGTCCAGGGTGTACCCCGCCTTACGCCCGAAGACAGCTGGGATAGGCTCCAGCACCCCCCGCGACCCTCGTGAGGAAAAGCGGTAGAAAATGAATGAATGAATGAATATTATTATTATGTAAAACATGCAAATATAACAATAATATTATATATAATTAATATAATAATTAGCATTAATATAATAATTATAATAATCATAATAGTTCTAATAATAATTATAATAATCTAATAATAATAATAATTATTATTATTATTATGTGCTTGTGTCTCTTTTTTCAGGAGCACTTTGTAAACAACAGACCATGTCAAAAAAACGAAATTGATACAACCATCAAAAGGTTGGCTCAGGCCATGATGCCAGGTTGTATGTTGAGTTTAAACGAAATACTTTGGAAAGATCGGGCGGGCCGTATTCAAACACTTGGCGTGCCGGATGTGGCCCCCGGGGCCGTAGTTTGCCCACCCCTGATGTAGAAGGTTGAAAACCAACAACGTCAAACAAACACTATTTGTGTCCAGCAGCCCATCGCAGAATGGACTCCATAAAAGTGGGTCTCCAACGTCCAACGTCCAGGAAAAGTGAGCATGTTTTGTTTTCAATTAGAGCTGAAAATTGTGCTCACAATTGCAGCAAAGTCCAAAATAGAAGAATTAAGTCGTTTTAAGTCGGGCCAGCAGCTGTAATACTAGGGACCATTATAGCACCTTGATCATTTCCCTCTTGTTTCCTGTGTTGTTCCAGTGAATTAGCCCTGAATGATTTATGCTCACTGGGCTGGCCCCTGATGGGCCCCGGCAGCACATATAGAAACACACTTAGGGCTTTTTGCTGTGTAAACACGTTGTATCAAAAGCACCAACATTTTCCCCTCCAGTGAGGGGCCGCTCAGTGTCATCTCAGCCGCCAATCAGAGGCCTCGGTTGGGCCACACGAGCCATTTAACCTCAGCAAATAAAACGCGTGCAGCTCGCCTGCGCCGACTTAAGAGCGTGAGCAAACACCGGCGAGGGCCATCGCGCGAGCGTCAAGGCGGCCCGGGCCGAGGGTGAGCGTCCCTGCTAATGGCTTTGTGATGACTCAAGATCGAGCGGCCATCTGTTTGCTTTGGCGGGGGAGGGGCCGCCATCGTCCACCATCGTCCACCATCCACATACAACAAATTTTAGCTAGTGGCTTGGCGGGAGGCGCAGGATGTCCGCCATATGTCCATAAATGGCAAACACGTCGCTGGCCAGATAAGAAGCGAGGCGAAAAAGGTGTAAGACTCGGAAGACCTCCTGAAGTTAAACTCTGAGAATCAATGTCAGCATCTATTCATCCATTTCATATCCATTTCCTATATCATTTATCATGTTGTGGGTCATGACAAGGGCTGGAGTCTATCCCAGCTTACTTAGGGCAAAGGGTGGACGAAATCCCGGACTGGTTTTCCGGGTTATTCAGGCAATGAATGACTGACTCTCACCACACAAAAGTCAGCTGAAGAGAATTCATTTCTTTGAAAATAGTGTCGTTTTTTTTATTAAATGTAAAAATAATTCTTATTTTGGGGGAATTGATTTGATAGATATTGTATATTTTTGAAACAAGGTAATCTTAAAACAGATTTTTTTTTTTTTTTTGGACGTTTATTTGAAAATAGTGTACTTTTGTTTTAAATGAAATGTAAAAATAAAGTGTTATTTTGGAGATTTCCTTCCTTCCTTCCTTCCTTCCTTCCTTGCCCATTGCCCATTGATTTAACAAAATTGACAGGGGGGGGGGGGCAGACTATACTACTGTAAAAAATACTGTAAAATACTATAGTATTTTACATGCAACAGTCCTATTTTTACACATATTTTATTTTATGCAATCTGCTATATGTGCACTTTTAGATCATTTATTTGATGTAAAGTGTGTTGGAAATTAAATGTATTATTATTTTTATTATTATTATTGTCTTTATTATTACTATTTTATATATATATTATTATATTAGATTTGTTATTATTAGTTATAGTAATGTTATTATCATTATAGTATTATTATTATTATTATTGTATAATAACAGTAATAATATTACGACTATTATTATATTCATATTATTAACAACAATATGAATATAATAATAGTAATATTATTATTATTAACAACATTCTTATTATTATTATTATTGTCATTATTTTTATTTTTATTTTTGTGCTTGTGTTACTTTTTCCAGGAGTATATTGTAAACAACAGACCACATCAAATAACGAAATTGATAAAGCAGCTACCTCAACCATCAAAAAGTTGGCTCAAGCCACGATGCCAGGTTATGTGTTGAGTTCAAATGAAATACTTTGGAAAAAACAGGCGGGCCATATTGAAACACTTGGCGGGCCGCATGTGGCCCCCGGGCCGTAGTTTGCCCACCCCTGTCCTAGAGTCACAGGGGTGAGCCTATCCCAGCTGATTTGGGGCGAAAGGCCCAAATCACCCTGGACTGGTCGCCACCCAATCACAGGGCACATATAGACAAACAACCATTCACACTCACATTCATACCTATGGACAATTTGGAGTGGCTAATTAACCTAGCATGTTTTTGGAATGTGGGAGGAAAGCGGAGTACCCGGAGAAAAAACACACAGAGATGGCCGAGGGTGGGGAAAGACAAAATAAGAAGCCAAAAAGTTACCACTTCCACACAAACTAGGAGGAGAACTCATTTTCCAACTTTATAAGAATGATGTTTTTACACATATTTGTATATTTTGTATGTACTGTCATGTAGTAAGATTTTTCATTCATTCATTCATTTTCTACCGCTTTTCCTCACGAGGGTCGCGGGGGGTGCTGGAGCCTATCCCAGCTGTCTTCGGGCGAGAGGCGGGGTACACTCTGGACTGGTCGCCACCCAATCACAGGGCACATATAGACAAACAACCATTCACACTCACATTCATAACTATGGACAATTTGGAGTGGCTAATTAACCTAGCATGTTTTTGGAATGTGGGAGGAAACCGGAGTACCCGGAGAAAAAACACACAGAGATGGCCGAGGGTGGGGGAAAGACAAAATAAGAAGCCAAAAAGTTACCACTTCCACACAAACTAGGAGGAGAACTCATTTTCCAACTTTATAAGAACGATGTTTTTACACATATTTGTATATTTTGTATGTACTGTCATGTAGTAAGATTTTTACATGATAAAAATAGAATACAAAACAATCAAATGAAATAATAATGAATAAATAATAAAAATAATAGCGGAAAAAAAGAGTAGTAGCTTGGTGTTGCTTGGCATGAGAAGTTGTTCAATATGTTGCGTGAAGCAATCAGCTGTTTCAAATTCGCGGCATATTCCAGTGCGTTGCACACAATCAATAAAAAAAAAAAAAATGTCCGTAAGCTGCGCTGACAAATTAAGTGTTGCTTTTTCATTACTTACACATCCGTTTTCATTTTTCCCATCAGTGGAAGCAATTAAACCGCACTTCCTTAAATTAGTCATTGATTTTTAGCAATAGTGACACTTTGCACAGGGAAATAATAACTTTTTTTTTTTTTTCATTACTGCTGCCGTCGAGCGAAAACGAGAACAACAAAAACAGTCCTCCAAGTGCAAGGAGGAAAAAAAAGTGCAGTCTTAAATTAGCCATTGATTTTTCCTCAGGTGTCACTTTAGTTAAATACCTTGTGGTCCACAGCTGGAAATTGACAAGACACGGAAATCTATTTGTCCACACACACACACACAGTGTCTATTTTCCAGACCAGTATGTAAATGTGCGCTCTTTTTTTCGAGGTCTTCCTGTTGCCACTTCCTATTAAACACTGCTTCACTTCCTTTTTATGACTCTTAAGAATGTTAGAATGTGACATACAGCTTTTATAATGGACACAGTTTGACTCTGGAACAGATGATTTCTGAACGGGAGTGCATTGTTTTGGAACGTGTTCAACGTTAGAGGTTCCACTGTATTTCAAAGAAGAAGAGAAACAAGACTCATAGGACATATTTAATGATTGAAAGCATCTTCCTCCTCACAATCTTTTTTTTTTTTCCCTTCTACCCCCCCTCCCCCCCCCCAATCGGGTTCATGTGAGCCTCCAAAAAAAAAGTCAAACACACTGGAATTAAAGATATTCATTAATGCCCACATGTTTAACAACCAAAAATAATTATTATAAATAGGAAAAAATGAATCCAGAAAATACATTTACAAATGTCAAAGCAACATAATATGAATTGTAAGTCATTTTACAAGTTATATATGTATATATTTGTACTTTTTTGTTGTTATTACCCAAAGTAACAGATTTGAGTTTGTTTTTTTTTTCTCTCTATACACATGGTAGTCTTCAGAGGTTTTCATATTTTCATACACATACTTTTCATTTTCCCTGTTGTACAAATGTCCCTGCTTGGGGATGATTACATTAAATAAACGGATGAACTGGGAAACATTTCTTTGCTTGACCAATTACCGTATTTTCCGGACCACAAGTCGCACTTTTGCTTCTTCCTGTGACTTATATATGAAATATATATTTAGATTTAACACGTATTTCAATGTTAATTCATACTGACTGATATTACTGTCGACAGTCAGTGATGGGGAAAGAGATCGGGAGCTTGGCGAACTTGCTTAGCCCGAACCTGCTTGTTAGGTTAATGTTCTATTCTGTTATGGTGCCTGATATGGTTTCTCCGACATGAGAGAAAGTGGATGTTCAGTGGGGGGGGGGGGGGGGGGGGGGGCATGACGTGGAAATACTTGATCACATTCTATGTTAGTCCTCACACTCGGACGCCAGACGTCGGACATACATAGATAGCATAGGTGTTGTTAGCTGCCTTGTTAACGCCAAGCAGCACCGATACGGCATATCGGCATATTACTCATGTCGAGGGTCACCAATTGTGGAGATGTGACTGGGAAGGAGACAGGAGTGGAGGATAAGTGGCATGGAGCGTCATGAAGTCTCCACTGAATAACACTTCATGTCCCCATTGGTAACAACAAATCACATGACCACATGGTATTTAATACTAAGATAGGATTAGACTGCGTTTTATTTATTAGTCATTTAGGAAGAATTCTTTTTATTTTACAGTAAACCTCGGATATATCGGAAATTCGCTCACAACGGACAGATAAAAAAAGAAGCGATTTTTCTGTAATGCATTTCCAATAAAAATTCATTGCATATATCGGATTTTTTATAACGGATTTCGCCTATTTCGGACAAAATCTCCAGTCCCGTTCCAATGCATTTCCATGAAATTTCCCTCGCATATATCGGATGGCCGCATCGTGGCGCTCCGATTCGCCGAATCGTGACAGGCCGCTATACGACGTCATTTGCAGCGTTTGCAGCGTTGCCTGCGCGTCCAGGTACATTGGAAACATAGTCAAGGAAGTGCCTTTTTATAACGGATAAAATCCCATTTACGCATATACCGGATATAAATCCCATATATGCGTAAAACGGACATTTTCCGGTATACGCATATAACGGATTTCGCTTATATCGGACAAAACCAGTGGGAACAATTGAATCCGATATATCCCAGGTTTACTGTAGTATATATAGCCCTAAACATAACCACCACTTACACTATGTACTATGTCCACTTAAGACATATACAGTAAACCTCGGATATATCGGACTCGGATATATCGGAAATTCGCTCACAAGGGACAGATAAAAAAAGAAGCGATTTTTCTGTAATGCATTTCCAATAAAAATTCATTGCATATATCGGATTTTTTATAACGGATTTCGCCTATTTCGGACAAAATCTCCAGTCCCGTTCCAATGCATTTCCATGAAATTTCCCTCGCATATATCGGATGGCCGCATCGTGGCGCTCCGATTCGCCGAATCGTGACAGGCCGCTATACGACGTCATTTGCAGCGTTTGCAGCGTTGCCTGCGCGTCCAGGTACATTGGAAACATAGTCAAGGAAGTGCCTTTTTATAACGGATAAAATCCCATTTACGCATATACCGGATATAAATCCCATATATGCGTAAAACTGACATTTTCCGGTATACGCATATAACGGATTTCGCTTATATCGGACAAAACCAGTGGGAACAATTGAATCCGATATATCCCAGGTTTACTGTAGTATATATAGCCCTAAACATAACCACCACTTACACTATGTACTATGTCCACTTAAGACATATACAGTAAACCTCGGATATATCGGACTCGGATATATCGGAAATTCGCTCACAAGGGACAGATAAAAAAAGAAGCGATTTTTCTGTAATGCATTTCCTTTTTTTTTTTATAAATCCCATATATGCGTAAAACGGACATTTTCCGGTATACACATATAACGGATTTCGCTTATATCGGACAAACAAACAATTGAATCCGATATATCCGAGGTTTACTGTATTTGAAATACATACGTATGTTCCACTTTCATCATATGGGGTTTAAGGCTTTTCAATGATATTCCAAAATAAGACATTTTAGAGCTGCAGTTGCAGTTGACTTTTGACTGATGCCGACCGATGACGTCTACTCTTGTGGACTTATAGTCTGGAAAATAAAGTAATCAATCATGGGAGAAATTCAATAACTTGTTCCGCTAGAAAAACAAGTCGACTAAATATCACAAAAGACCGACGCCCCCAGGCTTCCTTACTTTGCCACCAAAAGCCATATTTTTATTGATTGAAGCGTGGGACACAAACGGCATCTGAAGGAAGGATGAGTCCATTTGGATGCGTTCCAGAAAACAAAGCTAATGTCTGTTAGCAGGTGATGCTAGCCGGCCCCCAACATTTGGTGTCCCGATTGAAATAACAAATAATCATATTTGATTGATTATTGCTGTGGGTGTGGAACTGCATTTCCTCACACTGAGAAGCGTTCCTAATATTTTGGCGAGCTGGGATTGGTCGCCTCGCTGACCTGGAGGAGGTACCTAATGAAGTCGCCCACGATGATGGTAAACAGGGTGCACACGTGATCACTCTCACGAGAAGACGGAGGCGGGGCCAGAGATCGCTAATGGGTGGAGCCTAATGTCTTTCCATTTTTTTTCTGCTCTTCCATGCTCCGCCGTCGGCGTGAGGATGAAGTCATCAAGTATTCTCTTGAAATGACACACGAGGAGGAAGCGACCGTTCTGTCGTGGGTTGCGTTGGGAAGGAAAATTCCGGTAAAATTCCCAAAAGAATGTCAAGTCGGCACCTTAGGAGTCCTATCTCATTGTGCCGCATGCTGGGTTTGTACAAACAAAGAACGCTAAAGAGCCGCCGGGGTCCATAAAGTGCACGTCCGAGAGACGGGAGCAACAGAATCATAAACCGAGGGTGGGGAAAGACAAAATAAGAAGCCAAAAAGTTACCACTTCCACACAAACTAGGAGGAGAACTCATTCATTCATTTTCTACCGCTTTTCCTCACAAGGGTCATGGGGGTGCTGGAGCCTATCCCAGCTGTCTTGGGGTGAGAGGCGGGGTACACCCTGGACTGGTAGTCAGCCAATCACAGGGCACATATAATCATAGTAATAATAGCGATAATAATAATAATAATAATAATAATAAGGGAGGACGTATGTTCAGTCGTCATCCACTCCACGTCGAACAACATGATCACTTCCTGTAAAGGAGGTCATTTGGGAGGAAGGGGCGGGGCTAGTAGACGTAGCCCTCGCTGTAGGGGTGGGGCTGGCAGTAGGGCCCCTCCTGGACGTAGGCCATGTTTTCATCAAAGTGCGACAGGGGCACCGTGTCCTCCTCGTTGATCTGACGCTCCATGTCGGTCTTCAGCACAGGACGCTGATTGTCCGGGAACGCCATGGAGAACAAGGCCTCGGGGTCGCACACAAACTTGTACACGTATCTCTCGCCGGCCACCTGGGGAGGGTGGGATGGTGGGGGCGTGGGAATGCGGTGATGGGGGCGTTGGAACAAAAGATTTTAGCTTTAGATCTTTAGAAGATTGGATATTTAGCTTTTTGAGCTGGATTGTGTATTATTATGTATTTGTGTATTATTATGTATTTGTGTATTATTATGTATTTGTGTATTATTATGTATTTGTGTATTATTATGTATTTGTGTATTATTATGTATTTGTGTATTATTATGTATTTGCGTATTATTATGTATTTGTGTATTATTATGTATTTGCGTATTATTATATATTTGTGTATTATTATATATTTGTGTATTATTATGTATTTGTGTATTATATATTTGTGTATTATTATGTATTTGTGTATTATTATGTATTTGTGTATTATTATGTATTTGTGTATTATTATGTATTTGTGTATTATTATGTATTTGTGTATTATTATATATTTGTGTATTATTATGTATTTGTGTATTATTATATATTTGTGTATTATTATGTATTTGTGTATTATTATGTATTTGTGGAAAGTAATAGCTACTGATCGAAAAATATGTCAAACCTTCATAAACATTCATTCATTTTCTATCGCTTATCCTCATGAGGGTCGCGGGGGTGCTGGAGCCTATCCCAGCTGTCTTCAGGCGAGAGGCGGGGTACACCCTGGACTGGTAGTCACCATGGCAAACAACCATTCACACTCACATTCATACCTATGGACAATTTGGGGGGGGGGGGCTGATTAACCTAGCATGTTTTTGGAATGTGGGAGGAAACCGGAGTACCCGGAGAAAACCCACGCATGCACGGGGAGAACATGCAAACTCCACACAGAGATGGCCGAGAGTGGGGAAAGAAGCCAAAAAGCCAAAAAGTTACCACTTCCACACAAACTAGGAGGAGAACTCATTCATTGATTTTCTACCGCTTTTCCTCACAAGGGTCACGGGGGTGCTGGAGCCTATCCCAGCTGTCTTCAGGCGAGAGGCGGGGTACACCCTGGACTGGTGGCCAGCCAATCCCAGGGCACATATAGACAAACAACCATTCACACTCACATTCATACCTATGGACAATATGGAGTCGCTAATTAACCTAGCATGTTTTTGGAATGTGGGAGGAAACCGGAGTACCCGAATCGAACTCAGGGTCTCCTAGCTGTGTGACCTGCGTGCAAACTAATAATAATAAAAATGAAATCAATACAAATGATTATTATTATGATTATTATTTATAAATGTCAAAACAGTATTTTAATGATTTCCTTCTTTTTCAATGCCGCCATTGATTTCACTTTTGACAAACGTGCTAGTTTGCTGGACTTTGAAATTTGTGTAAAGCACAAGAACGATCCAATAAAGCAGGGAAATGGATGCTTGCCGGTTTGTAAGAAGCAGGAAAACTGGTTTTGTACAGAAACGGGTTCAAAGAGGTTTGACTCCGCCTCCAACTTTGGTTGCCATTCAAGGCTCAAAAGTGAAACTAGAAAAAGCTTTGTCCGACTTCCCCGACGTTACCTTTTGCATGATTCCCTTCTCGTAGTAGTAGCGCAGTGATCGGCTCAGCTTGTCGTAGTTCATGGCCGGTCTGTTCTTCTGGATCCCCCATCGACGTGCCACCTTTCCCACACACACACACACACACACACACACACACACACACACGGTAAGACTGGCAACAGCTGTGACGTTAAACAAAGCTAAGAGTCCGCATCGTGCTAATGATGGAGATTAGAGCACGTGCAGCCATGACTGTTCATTACGAGCTTGTCAAACGCCCCGTGGAGGAGGAAGCAGATGTTTGCGACACCTGTCTAGCACACCACCCGCCACCTGCCCACCGTCCCCACCCGCCGGTCTGAGCCCACAGCCCGGCGGTGTGTTTGTTTCTGTTGCCTCTACGCTCCACCAGTGTTTCGCTGCTTGCATTCCGAAGTTTGAGCTAGCCTCTAGGCATGACGGTAGATGACCACAATGTATCCCACTTGGATTTTCTCATGCATTTCAATACACAAGTGAATGAAAGCACTGTTAGTACAGTAAACCTCGGATATATCGGATTCAATTGTTCCCACTGGTTTTGTCCGATATAAGCGAAATCCGTTATATGCGTATACCGGAAAATGTCCGTTTTACGCATATATGGGATTTATATCCGGTATATGCGTAAATGGGATTTTATCCGTTATAAAAAGGCACTTCCTTGACTATGTTTCCAATGTACCTGGACGCGCACGCAACGCTGCAAACGACGTCGTATAGCGGCCTGTCACGATTCGGCGAATCGGAGCGCCACGATGCGGCCATCCGATATATGCGAGGGAAATTTCATGGAAATGCATTGGAACGGGACTGGAGATTTTGTCCGAAATAGGCGAAATCCGTTATAAAAAATCCGATATATGCAATGAATTTTTATTGGAAATGCATTACAGAAAAATCGCTTCTTTTTTATCTGTCCGTTGTGAGCGAATTTCCGATATATGCGAGTCCGATATATCCGAGGTTTACTGTATCTGATCCCAAGCCCAAAAGGAGTAGGCTGAAGCAAAAGCTTATAAATATAATCATGTTCATGCCACTGTCTTGTTTCCCCTGTTATTATTATCATTGTAATATTATTATTATTATCATTATTGTTATAATCTTTATCATTATTACCATCATTATAATCATCATTAATATTACAATTTTCATCATTATAGTTAACAATTTTTTTTAAAATTTTTTTAATTATTTAATTTTACAGACTTCATTGCTTCTTGTAGAGTGCTGTATCATTAAGATGTACAGATTACAGATTAACTGTACATTTTTAATGTATTTATGATGAGTGGTATTGGCGCATTTAGACAATTTCAAACAGGCCTTGCAAATACATAATAATTAAGAAAATGTTTGGGTTGATTGTCTTTTTTTTTTTTTTTTGACACAAACCTGAATTTAATTTGATGCACAGGGGTGGGCAAACTACGGCCCGGGGGCCACATCCGATATATACAATGAATTTTTATTGGAAATGCATTACAGAAAAATCGGTTCTTTTTTATCTGTCCGCTGTGAGCGAATTTCCGATATATCCGAGTCCGATATATCCGAGGCCGGCTCTCACCTCTTCCGGCTCGATGAGCTTGAACTCCATGCCACGGCCCGTCCAGGCGATGAAGTGCGAGTTTGACGGGTCGTCCAACAGCGCCACCAAGAACTGCCACAGCTGCAGTGAGCCTCTGCGCTGGTAGGACGGGCCCTCGCGGTACAGGCCCGCCTCCTGCTTGATGTCGCCTGCGGAACAACGGTACTGCGTCAAAACCCGTGCAGGAACGAGAAGAAGTGCTGAAGAAGCGTTGAGGAACTCACCTTCCATCTTTTCCGGCACCACGCAGGTGTCATCGTAAAAGTGCCTGGCCACTTTGTCGAACATGCAACCTGGACAACGAGAAGGAGCACTGATGTTGTGACCACTCCAAACAGCATTGGGACCACATCCACACGGATCACCGCTGGTACCTTCGCTCCGGTTGGCGTGGGCCAGGTAGCCATCTTGGCGCAAGTAGACTGAGTGGCAGCTGGGCACCTCGGCTGAAAGTCAGACAAGAAAAAAAAAAAAAAAAAGCGTCCGTTGAAAGCGGCCCTGAGGTGGCTTGAAAGAGCACACTGTCACAGTCTGCTCACTCGCCGCACCACTGGCTCTGATTAAAGAACCAGACCCTCGCGGCCCCCCGGGGCGAGCTCGGAATATCACACTGCTAATACGCGCTTACGGCGTCTGCAAGATTTGGCAAGTAAATGGAAAAAAAAACACAAGTTGACAAGATGGGCACAGAGACAACCTGACAACCTGTTTCTCTGCATGATAATAATAATAATAATAATAATATCGTGCATTAGCAAAGCGGCTGTCAACATTTAAATGAGCTGCATGCTCATATGTCCCGCCCTCCTCCCTGTGTAACACAGGTGCATGGACTGGTAAGGTTAATGATAGCGATTTGGCCAAGTTTAGACACTAGCGATCATTGACTGTATAGCACAAGAGGCCACATGGTGGAAAATGAAAGGAAGCTAAGAATTTATATATATATATATATATATATATATATATATATATATATATTTTCCTTTATTTGGGCAAATATATGAATCATTACAGTGCATTTCTTACATCAATCAAAATATAACTTTCCATTATTTACATTTGTATTCAACTACAGTAAACCTCGGATATATCGGATTCAATTGTTCCCACTGGTTTTGTCCGATATAAGCGAAATCCGTTATATGCGTATACCGGAAAATGTCCGTTTTACGCATATATGTATGGGATTTATATCCGGTATATGCGTAAATGGGATTTTATCCGTTATAAAAAGGCACTTCCTTGACTATGTTTCCAATGTACCTGGACGCGCAGGCAACGCTGCAAACGCTGCAAATGACGTCGTATAGCGGCCTGTCACGATTCGGCGAATCGGAGCGCCACGATGCGGCCATCCGATATATGCCAGGGAAATTTCATGGAAATGCATTGGAACGGGACTGGAGATTTTGTCCGAAATAGGCGAAATCCGTTATAAAAAATCCGATATATGCAATGAATTTTTATTGGAAATGCATTACAGAAAAATCGCTTCTTTTTTATCTGTCCGTTGTGAGCGAATTTCCGATATATGCGAGTCCGATATATCCGAGGTTTACTGTATCTGATCCCAAGCCCAAAAGGAGTAGGCTGAAGCAAAAGCTTATAAATATAATCATGTTCATGCCACTGTCTTGTTTCCCCTGTTATTATTATCATTGTAATATTATTATTATTATCATTATTGTTATAATCTTTATCATTATTACCATCATTATAATCATCATTAATATTACAATTTTCATCATTATAGTTAACAATTTTTTTTAATTTTTTTTTTCATTTTTAATTATTTAATTTTACAGACTTCATTGCTTCTTGTAGAGTGCTGTATCATTTCATCTGTTATTTTCTGAAATCCGCAGAATTAATAATAAATTTGTGTGTCAATTTATTAGCCCACTTTTTTATGACATTTACTTATTTTCTATTGCATGTGTCTAAATCTTATGCATTTGTTTCAAGAAAAGAAAAAAAGGGGTGTAAGTGTGCATCATATCACTGACAAATGGCAACAGCGGGCCTTTGTGTCAACTATCATGAAGACTCATGATAGCTTTTTCCTCACGAGGGTCGCGGGGGGTGCTGGAGCCTATCCCAGCTGTCTTCGGGCGTAAGGCGGGGTACACCCTAGACTGGTCGCCAGCCAATCACAGGGCACATATAGACAAACAACCATTCACACTCACATTCATACCTATGGACAATTTGGAGTGGCTAATTAACCTAGCATGTTTTTGGAATGTGGGAGGAAACCGGAGTACCCGGAGAAACCGGAGAAAACCCACGCATGCACGGGGAGAACATGCAAACTCCACACAGAGATGCCCGAGGGTGGGATTGAACCCTGGTCTCCTAGCTGTGAGGTCTGCGCGCTAACCCCTAGACCACCGTGCCGCCCTTTTTATATGTTTATTATTATAATTAATTATTATAATCCATCCATCAATTTTCTATGCCACTTATCCTCACGAGGGGTGTGGATATGCTGGAGCCTATCCCAGCTTCAGGTGGGAGGGGGGTACATACACCGGCCACCAATCCCAGGGCACATATAGACAAACAACCATTCACACTCACATTCATACCTATGGACAATTTGGAGTCGCCAATTAACCTAGCATGTTTTTGGAATGTGGGAGGAAACCGGAGTACCCGGAGAAAACCATGACAGTTTGCGTTTTGGTTAAAATACAAATGAAACAAAATCTTGTGGCTACTTCTCCCTGAGAAGAGCGTAAAGTTCTCCTCCCTGCCGACATGGCAGTCGAGGCTTGTGACCAAAAAGGGCCAAACAGGCTCCAAAGTGATCCTTAATAATCTTCATGTAGGCCCATTTCTCTTGCGTAATCACACTAATGGGCTCGTGGCGGAAATCGTCGCTAATTGTCGCTAAACAAATTAGCCGCAGTCGTTCTCATGGCGGCTGTTCTTCACTTCAAAATCCAAAAACTCCACAAGCTCGACTCTTTTTACCGTCATCCTCTACGCCAGGGGTGGGCAAACTACGGCCCGGGGGCCACATCCGGCCCGCCAAGTGTTTCAATATGGCCCGCCTGTTCTTTCCAAAGTATTTTATTTAAACTCAACATACAACCTGGCTTTTTGATGGTTGAGGTAGCTGCTTTATCAATTTCGTTATTTCATGTGGTCTGTTGTTTACAAAATGCTCCTGGAAAAAGGAACACAAGCACAATAGTAAAAATAATAATAATAATAACAATAATAATGTTGTTGTTAATAATAATATTATTATTATTATTATTATATTAATATTGTTGTTAATAATATTAATATAATAATAGTAATAATATTATTATTATTAAAAAATAATAAGAAACAATATTATTGTTATTATTATTAAAATATTATAATAATATATTATATAATAATATAAATAATAATTATAATATATTATATTATATTATATAATGATAATAACATTACTATAACTAATAATAATAACAATAGTAATTCTAATAAAAATAATAATAATAACAATAATAATAATACATTTAATTTCTAATACACTTCACATCAAATAAATGATTTCAAAGTTCACATATTGCAGATTGCATGACACTTTTACATGTAAAATATGTGTAAAAATATAGGTGTAAAAATTGCTGCTTTATCAGTTTCGTTATTTGATGTGGTCTGTTGTTTACAAAATGCTCCTGGAAAAAGGAACACAAGCACAATAGTAAAAATAATAATAATAATAATAATAATAATAATAATAACAATAATAATGTTGTTTTTAATAATAATATTATTATTATTATATTAATATTGTTGTTAATAATATTAATATAATAATAGTAATAATATTATTATTATTAAAAATAATAAGAAACAATATTATTGTTATTATTATTAAAATATAATAATTAATATATTATATAATAATATAAATAATAATTATAATATATTATATTATATAATATAATGATAATAACATTACTATAACTAATAATAATAACAATAGTAATTCAAATAAAATAATAATAATAACAATAATAATAATACATTTAATTTCTAATACACTTCACATCAAATAAATGATTTCAAAGTTCACATATTGCAGATAGCATGACACTTTTACATGTAAAATATGTGTAAAAATATAGGTGTAAAAATTGACTGTTTCGTGTAAAATACTATATACCCCCCCCCCCCCCCCCGGCAATTTTGTTAAATCAATGCGGCCCGCGAGTCAAAAAGTTTGCCCACCCCTGCTCTACTCCAATGTGTTCATTGTGATGCCAAAACAATGGCAGCGTGCAGAAAAAAGAAAACACGGATAGCGTCAGTAAAGTGCGCTTGACGGATGGAGAAGACGACCTGATGGAGCTTGAGGATCTCCAGAGGCTTCTGCTAATGACCCTTGCCCTCCAAATAAGAGCAGAGGACGAGTGTAGGAGGACAGATTTACAGCTTCAACCAGGCGTAACCTCCACCCACTCCCCTATTAGAGCACCACAGGAAATGGTGACCGCTGCAGACACCCTGTCCAACCAGATCCCCTTTCCTTCCCTAATAATGGGCAAACTCAATCAGCGCCCCCCCTCCCTCATTCCTGGAACAATAACGCTCCAATGCAGCCAACACTAGAGTGGAGAGCCAGCATTAAAGGATTCAAACTTGCTCACCTGAGTCGTAATTGAAGTCCCTGGGCTCCTGCTTGATCATCATGGTGGCGGGGTACAGGTGGGGGAGCGGCGCCCCCATCATGGCCGGGTGCTCAAACAGCGGGTCGGCGTACTCCTGCTTGAAGCCTTGAGGGGGGAACGGAATGCTGGGCTCCGACATCTGTCGGTGGTAGATGGGGCGTCCGTCGCGAGCCATCGCTGGCGGGGAGGGGAACGAGTGGCACGGCTCGGAAAGTTGGCGGCGAAATCTGACGGCCATAACACATTATTTGACTCTTATTAGCCACGTGGGCCACAAGAGACAATGCTTAACTTATTTTTACACTTGTATGACAGCAAAGCATGTTTTACTATTGAGATTGACTTTCTGCTGTGATGAACCAAAGCATGCAAAAGCAACACATGTAGATATAATAACTAGTTACCCTTCAGTTTATGGATCCATTTTAATGCCTGGTACAACTACAACAAGGATAACAAAAATAGCTCCTAAGAATTCAATTTAAGAGCTGATATCGAGCAACTTCCATGGTTTTCTTGATAATAACCCAAATCACTTCAGTTTTTACATGAATAACTACAGCATTGTACTGCCAAAAATGTATGTTTGTTGTCACCATTATATCTGTTCAAACAAAGGTACCTGGGATAATCATTTTTCCATGACAGCAGGTAAAAAGTAAAAACTTTTTTTTTGCTAGTTTTTTCCAAATACAGTGCATCCGGAAAGTATTCACAGCGCTTCACTTTTTCCACATTTTGTCATGTTATTATTAATATATTAATTTCATCTCTTACCTCAAAATTCTACACAAAATACTCCATTATGACAATGTGAAAAAGTTTTTTTTGGACTTTTTTTGAATTTATTAAAAATTGTAAAAAAAAAAAATGTATTGTATGTTGAGAATGGCTTCTGTGTTGTAATTATTTTATTAGCATAGCACATTAAAGCACCTTACATTCTTTTACAACAATGCCATTGAAGAAGTTAAAGGTGACTTCAAATTTAAATTTTCGCTAAATCCGAAAAAAGAATTAATTTAAAAATATATATAAAATACATGGTGTGTGCAGGATTTTTATAGCATGCATTTTTATGACCTATATTGATAGCTCTTTCATTTGCAATATAGACTTGGTGACCAAATAGATTGATATGTGCGTAATTAAAAATCATTGATTTTCTCAAAATCAGTCAAAATGGATTTTAGCGCCTTTTGGTTGCAAGCTCTTCATATATACATCCAAATATTTCAACTTTCTTCTTAAATAATCGAATCAATCTAACTTATATACTTATACTTAATAATATTTTGACAAAAAATGCAACTTTATTTGGTTTGTTTCTCATAATATTACAACTTCTATAAAAAAAAAAAAACACATTTTTTTTTATATTTCAACTCTATGCTACAATTTTTTTTCCTCCTAATATTACAAGTGTACTCTTGGAAAGGTTCTAACAAGATACAATTTCCCAACTATTTCTTCTTGTGAATTTTCTTACAACTCAGTTGTTTGTTAGTTACAACTTAAAACATAATTAATGTTAAAGGGGACCTATGATGCTTTTTCCACTTTTCTCACCTATAAATGTAGTTATAGAATGTTGGTCCTAATCATTTTTCCATGACTGCAGGTAAAAAGTAAAAACTTTGCTGTTTTTTTTTTGGTTAATTTTTTCCAAATATATTAAATATATATCCAAATATTTCAACTTTCTTCTTAAATAATCTAATCAATCTAACTTTTATGACTTCATTCCCATAATATTTTGACAAAAAATGCAACTTTATTTGGTTTGTTTCTCATAATATTACAACTTCTATAAAAAAAAAAACACATTTTTTTTTTATATTTCAACTCTATGCTACAATTTTTTTTCCTCCTAATATTACAAGTGTACTCTTGGAAAGGTTCTAACAAGATACAATTTCCCAACTATTTCTTCTTGTGAATTTTCTTACAACTCAGTTGTTTGTTAGTTACAACTTAAAACATAATTAATGTTAAAGGGGACCTATGATGCTTTTTCCACTTTTCTCACCTATAAATGTAGTTATAGAATGTTGGTCCTAATCATTTTTCCATGACTGCAGGTAAAAAGTAAAAACTTTGCTGTTTTTTTTTTGGTTATTTTTTTCCAAATATATTAAATATATATCCAAATATTTCAACTTTCTTAAATAATCTAATCAATCTAACTTTTATGACTTCATTCCCATAATATTTTGACAAAAAATGCAACTTTATTTGGTTTGTTTCTCATAATATTACAACTTCTATAAAAAAAAAAAAACACATTTTTTTTTTATATTTCAACTCTATGCTACAATTTTTTTTCCTCCTAATATTACAAGTGTACTCTTGGAAAGGTTCTAACAAGATACAATTTCCCAACTATTTCTTCTTGTGAATTTTCTTACAACTCAGTTGTTTGTTAGTTACAACTTAAAACATAATTAATGTTAAAGGGGACCTATGATGCAGTTTTCTGTGCAGGTTATTGTGTATAGCTGCTCTATAGGAGTTCACAACTCAATAGAAAGGGTAGAAAATTTTGAATAATAGGTCTCCTTTAAAATATCTAAAAATATGACTTTTTTCATTAGATGACTTTTTTATTAATAATCTTTTAAACGATTTGTCAATTTTTCCAATGTGCCGTGGGCCAATAAAAAACACCCCTTGGACACCCCTGCTTCACAGCTAATTCTAACTTCTAATTCTAAATTCTTAGCATGGATAGAACCTGTTAAGGAGCCACGGTACCTGTGGTCCATGGCGTAGGCGCTGTCAGGGTGTGACTGCGAAAGCGGCACGTGAGCGTAGGTTCGGTCAGGTTTGGGTGTCGGGGCGGCTGTAGGTGAGGCATGATGTAGGGGGGACACTGGGGTGCTGCAGGGGGGTGTCACTGGGCTGGAGGGCTTCATTCCTGCGTGCTGCTTCTGCTCATAGGCACTGCGGAAGGGCAAATACCATGTTGCATTCATTG